>NC_133336.1:127601857-127640810 GCF_042186555.1 Aquarana catesbeiana
GTCAAATATAAACCTTCTTTAGATATAAGAAGATCAGAGAAATGGATTGACTGGATAGGTGAGTATAAATTCTTTTGCAGGTCCTGCATTGCATCTTTTTAAACAGGTGACAGCTGCTTTAAGTGAAACTGGGATGACTGCTCGGGCATTTCCACCTTTAACAAAAATAAAAGCGAACGTTGTCAGATCCTATATTTCTGTCCTTGCAAGCTCATATAAAAGAGGATCACTGGGAGGACCTCACCAGTCTGGTGCTATTAGATGTCATCCAGCAGGCTGAAGCTGGGAATTTAACAAAGAAAGCTGCAGGCTGTAAATAGTAGTGTCACATTTTTTGCTTAGTACTGTGACGGGTGTGACAGTCACATTCATTGGCTAAATAAAATGACAAATATTTTAAAATTTTAATCTGCTCTCTGGCCCTCATCTTTAAAGGTTACCCTTAATTGCTCATTTTGGTCTAGGGTCTTACTAAATCCTCTGCTCCTCCCCGCAGCTTCTTGCGCCCCCCCCCCCCCCCAAGCTTCAGCAGTCTAGGGTCCTGACGTCCATAAGGCCAAAGCAGGGTCTAGAAGCTGTGCATTGGCTGTTGAACGTTCTACTGAAGTGGGGGAGCGTCATCTGCTAGGTAAGTAAAACGGTGTCTCCCCTAGACAAAGGCACCATTAACCCCTGCAGTGCTGGCACAGCCCCACTGCAAAGGACAATTTAAGTTCCCAGGGTGTTCTAAAATTTCAGGCATTGATGGCTTACTTTGTACCATATTCTGGAGATTATGCTTAGACAGCCCAAAATCAATGTAATCCTACGGGCATAGGTCACATCATTGTGGTGCAGTTCAGCGCATTAAAAAAAAAAGTAGAGCATGCTGCATTTTTCTGCACCGCAAATGCAAGGAACACACTACAAACGTGCTTCGAGCGCACCGCGCCCTTTACTGATAAGTCACAGCCCATTGATTTTAATGGTACCCTTTCCCATCTATGCGACATTGAAAATCAGCGACTTTGAAAAGGTACCTGAAATGCTTTCATGTGAATTTGATCCAGAGAGTGTAAAGCTAGCTCAAAGTTGCATCAAAGGTGTGCTCTAGCCTTAGGCTACATTTCCACTGGTGCGACTCCAAAGTTGTGTGACTTTGAGTGCAGCTTTGATCCAACTTTACACTCTGGCTCAAAGTTGCAGGCACCTTTTCAAATTTGCTGATTTTCAAAGGCACATAGATGGGAATGTTTGCCATTGAAATCAATGGGCTGTGATTTGTCATGTGTCCAAAGTCGCACTACTGAAAACGGAGCTTTAAACTCATTCATCACATGTAGCTCCCTCAGCAACCATGCAGATGGTGCCATGCAGAAACAACTCACATGGTTGTACACTGTAGAAAATATGTTGCATTGTAATCTATATTACAGTTTCGAACAAACAGAAACAGACTTCCAAAGCGCTCTCTCTCTCTCTCTCTCTCTCTCTCTCTCCTCTCTCTCTCTCTCTCTCTCCTCTCTCTCTCTCTCTCTCTCTCTCTCTCTCTCTCTCTCTCTCTCTCTCTCTCTCTCTCTCTCTCTCTCTCTCTCTCTCTCTCTCTCTCTCTCTCTCTCTCTCTCTCTCTCTCTCTCTCTCTCTCTCTCTCCTAATCTAGGTAGACAATCAGCTTGCTGGAAAATGAATAATATCAAAGAAAACAATATTTAACATACTATTAATAGGAAAAAATCATTTTGACTGGACTTCAACTTTAACAACCTGGGAAGTGGATTTCAATAGCTAGACTAGGATTGTAACTCATTGATCGCATCTCTGCCCTCACTGGTCAACTCTGTTTGATCCAATCGAAACTGAATTTAAATCCATTAGAAGGTAAAATATGGCTATTCGATTGTTTATAGATTTGATCATTTTAGTGAATCACATTTAATATCCCTTTGATAAAACCTATAAAGCCTGTATGGCCACCATTACAATTCCAACACTTGTTAGAATGTAAACAAAAAAGGAAATATTGGGGACATTTATCAATTCTGTTCTATAGCAACACAGTGCTAAATGGCGAGGTTTAATGCTAAAAAGTGACAGATTTACTAAGAGGTTTGAGTCATAAATTGCTCCCTTGACTATTCTAAAGTAGCCTTGAAGCAGAACTAAACCAAACAGTTGCATTCATGGCATGTGCTGTGAATGTAACTGTCTCATTGGTTGTGCTCTCAACCAAACTGTCAAACCATCAAATGGCTGGTGTCATAACTGATCACAGGGGCCAAGATGGCAGCTTCCTTGGCTGAAAACAGAGTTTAGTTCCGCTTTAAGGGCTCATTCACAACAACTGCAGCATTGCAACGCCACGGATGGTGTGCAGTGCATTCTGGACAGACCAACACACACACACACATATATATATATATATATATATATATATATATATATATATATATATATATATATATATATATATATATATATAATTATAAATTTTTTTTTTTTTTTTTTTACAAACTTTTATTTGAATGTCACACGGCTTTTTGAGCGTCTCCAGCTTTCATAATTAGGGGGGGCACATGGGAGGACAGGGACAAAAGTGGGGGGTAACTATAAAATGCAGAGAGAGAGAGATCTCTCCTGGGGCCCTTTACTACAAAGCCCTTTCACATGTTCTGCAGTGAGCTCCTTCCTATTGTATTGGGCCCCCCCCAGGGTGGCAGAAAACCAGAGATATGTCACCAGCATACCAAGAAAATATAAGGGTCCAAAGCAGTGGGAGAACTATCAGGGTTGCAAAGGTTGTCCTGCCACTGTGGGGTTCCCCAGCCTCCTCTTGCTGTCCTGCCCCTGCTATTGACAGCGCTATTCTGGCATCTCTTGGAATTTACAGGCTGGTTCTCCTGTCCTAAGGATGGGAGAAATCAGTCTGTTTTTTTTTCAGTAGCTGAGTCCTGGTGGAGTCCTTCCTGCAATTCGCTCTTCTCCCTGCCAATGAGGATGCAGGGGAAGGAGCAGATTGGGCGGCCGTGGGAGTGCTCGCATTATGCAGTGTCAGCGAGCATAGGGAGGGGGGAGGAATCGCCCGCAGGAGCTGACTGGGGACGCTCTCCCTCTCAATAGAGACTGTTACTCCAGCGGCGGCCCGAGTAAGATGTGGTGCATCCGCTATAAATGCAAACAAAAGACATTGCCTTTTTGTAAAAAAAAAAAAAAAAAAATTTAATTGGGGGGGGACCAGCATAATTTTGGGGGGGTCAGGGCCCCCTCCAGGGACGCCATTGCATACAGTTGTATCGTGTGTCTCTCTATCTCTATCTCTCTCTCTCTCTCTCTCTCTCTCTCGCTCTATAGCTCTCTCTCTTGCTCTATATCTCTCTCTCTATATATCTCTATCTAATCTCAGTGCCTTTTTAAAAAGTATTCATACTCCTTTCCACATTTTGTCATGTTACAACCAAAAATGTAAATGTATTTTATGTGATAGACCAACACAAAGTGCCACATAATTGTGAAGTGGAAGGAAAATGATAAATGATTTTCATTTTTTTTTTTCTTGCAAATTTAATATGTGAAAAGTGTGGCGTGCATTTATATTCAGCCCCCTTTACTCTGATACCCCTAGCTAAAATATAGTGGAACCAATTGCTTAGAGAAGTCATCTTACTGGGAATAATTGAATCTCACTCATTTGCTTACCTCAAACTGGAGCTGGACCAATGTAAGCGTACATAAAATATATTTTCCTGGGCTTCAGCTTTAACATTATGAAAGAACCACTATTGCTGTTTAGGTTTGTTTAGGGAGATAAATTAGCTAATTTATTTCATCATTAGTTCTATTTTCATGTTTAACCACTTCCCGCAAATCGCCGTACCGGTATGCTGGTAGGGAGAAGTGGAAGTATCTGGGTATAGCCTACTGTTTTTTTAGAGTGGGCGGTCGGCTATCTGGTGATAACAGACGATTCGGCTCAAGCAGCGATCTGAATACTTTGAAGTCTTTTAGACCCCCGATCCCTCCATAATGTGTACCTGTCACTGCCTATTACTGTCACAAGGGATGTTTACATTCCTTGTGACAGCAATACAAGTGATCAGATTTAATTTTTTTAACTGCTTTAGATCCGCGCTATAGTCAAATGACACTTTGTCGGGATAACATCTGTTGATGCCCTCCCGTGCCCGAGCGGCCTGCTGTGTGTTCAGCGAGTGTATGAGACCCGGCTGATCACAGATCGGAGTAAGGGGTCGATCCCAATGACAGCTGATCATGTGATGTAAACAGAGCCGGTAATCGGCGATTTTTTTTTTTTTTCTCGCGCTTTTAGTGTGAGGAGAAAAAAAAAGCAGATCAGAGGAACAACAGTGCCAATCAAGGAGAGCTCCCGCCAGCTCATCTGTGCCACCTACCAGTGCCCACAGTGATACCCATCAGTGTCACCAATTGGTGCCTCATAGCAGTGCTGCCCATGAGTGTACCCTTCAGTGCCATCTTATCTGTCCCCATCAGTGCAGCCTATTAGTGCCCACAAGTGCCGCCTCATCAGTGCATATCAATGAAGGAGAAAAATGACCTGTTTTGCAAATTTTTATAACAAACTATGAAACATGATTTTTTTTTTTTTTTTTTTTTTTTTTTCCCAAAATTTTCCATCTTTTTTTGTTTGTTTAGCAAAAAATACCACCAAAAGAAATTTCTATTTTTGTGTGAAAAAAATGATGATAAAAATTTAATTTGGGTACAGTGTTGTATGACTGCGCAATTGTCATTCGAAGTGCGTCAGTGCTGAAAGCTGAAAATTGGTCTGGGCAGGAGGGGGGGGGTTTAAGTGCCCAGTAAGCAAGCGGTTAAAGGGACATGTGTTAAAAAAAAAAAAAAAAAAAAAGTTTTATTATTTTTAAGTGCCCCAGTGCTCACGCAGAAAAGGAAAACGCATCCGTAAGGCGCGCCTGCAAATGTAAACAGTGTTCAAATCACACATATGAAGTATCACCGTGATCGTCAGAGCGAGAGCAATAATTCTAGCAAAAGACCTCCTCTAATGCCCCGTACACACTATCAGAAATTCCGCCAGCAAAAGTCCGATGTGAGCTTTTGGTCGGAAATTCCGGCCATGTGTTTGCTCCATCAGACTTTTCAAAAGATTGAGAGCAGGTTCTCTATTTTTCCGACGGAAGAAGTTCCGATCGGAAATTCCGATCATCTGTAGCAATTCTGACGCGTAAAATTCCTACGCATGCTCGGAAACAATTCGACGCATGCTCGGAAGCATTGAACTTGATTTTCTCGGCTCGTCGTAGTGTTGTACATCATCACCGTGTTCTTGATGTCGAAAGTTCAGAGAACTTTTGTGTGACCGTGTGTATGCAAGACAAGCTTGAGCGGAATTCCGTTGGAAAAACCATCAAGGGTTTTTCTGACGGAAATTCTGATAGTGTGTACGCGGCATTACTCTAACCTGGTAACCATTAAACATTGTTAAAGCATCGCCTATGGAGATTTTTAAGTACTGTTGTTTGCCGCCATTCCACGAGTGTACACAAATTTTCAACTGTAACATGTTTGGTATTTATTTACTCGGCGGAACATCCTCTTTCACAATATACAAAAAAAGTGGGCTAACTTACTGTTTTTTTTTTTTTTTTTTTTTAAATTCAGTGTTTTTTCAAAAAAAATTGCCTTTTGAAAGACCGCTGCGTAAATACCGCGTGACATAAAATATTGCAGCGACCACCATTTAATTCTCCAGAGTCTTTGCTAAAACACAAATTTTGTCCCTGTCAGCATCTGTCCTGATCTGATCCCTCCATGCTCATTGGAGGGGTGGGAAGCAGCCGTCTTAGCGGGTCGCTGAGACTGCCATTAGTCGAGGCAGCTGGCGGAACCAGGCTTTGGAAGTCGGGATGACCCGCTGCCTCGACTGATTCCAGTGACGTCAGCGGAGAGCGGACTTCAGACTGCTCTCGCTGAAAACGGGTCACAGGAGTGCAAAACGAATCGCACTCCTGTGACCCAGAGGAGAAGCCCAGCCTAAAAGCTCAGGCTGGTTAAATACAGCCCTGTCCAAAAGTTTTGAGAATGTTACAAATATAAATTTTCACCAAAGTCTGCTGCTTTTTTTTGTCAGAGGTTACTGTGGTGTACTGATGTATAATTACAAGCATTTCATAAGTGTCAAAGGCTTTTTATTGACAATTGCATTAAGTTTATGTAAAGAGTCAATATTTGCAGTGTTGACCCTTTTTCAAGACCACTGCAGTCCGCCCTGGCATGCTGTCAATCAACTTCTGGGCAACGTCTGACTGATGGCAGCCCATTCTTGCATAATCAATGTTGGAGTTTGTCAGAATTTGTGGGTTTTTTTGTTCACCTGCCTCTTGAGGATTGACCACAAGTTCTCAATGGGATAGAGCTCTGGGGAGTTTTCTGGCCATGGACCCAAAATGTCAATGTTCTGTTCACCAAGCCACTTGGTTATCACTTTTGGCTTATGGCAAGGTGCTCCGTCATGCTGGAAAAGGCATTGCTCGTCACCAAACTGTTCTTGGATAGTTGGGAGAAGTTGCTCTTAGTGGTGTTTTGGTACCATTCTTTTTCTCAAGGCTGTGTTAGGCAGAATTGTAAGTGAGCCCACTACTTCACTGAGAAGCAACCCCACACGTGAATGGTCTCAGGATGCTTTACTGTTGGCATGAGACAGGACTGATGGTAGCGCTTATCTTCTCTTTTCCGGACAAGGTTTTTTCTGGATGCCCCATATAATAACAGGGATTCATCCGAGAAAAATTTCCCCAGTCCTTAGCAGTCCAATCCCTGTACCTTTTGCAGAATATTAGTCTGTCCCTGATGCTTTTCCCTTTTGATATAAAAAAAAGATTTTTTTTTTTTTTTAATTTTTATAATGCATGTTCAAGACAGATGAAAAAAACAATAATCTTTAACCAAATCAACTTGAAAGAATTTACCATCAGAGACAAAAAGAGACCTAAACAAATACAAACAACATCAAGAACTATAAAATTATTAACTATAAAATATAAAATTAGCCACACAAGCCAACGCTAAACACTAAACTACACCTCACTTTAATTTCTGGTTGGTTTTACTTTGTTCAACTCTCATCATATTAATATATTATAGATCAATCTCCTCGTCCCTATTCCCCCTCCCCCTCACCAATCCCTCCACATTAACCATCATACAGTGGATTACTCGAATCAATCCAGTAATGCCAAATTTTACTGAATTTCTGGGGGACTACTCTGTTTATATGTTAATCTTTCTCTTTTTTAATATATCATTTATTTTATTACTCCACTGTTTATGGGTTGGTGGAACCTTATCTGTCCATTTTTGTAGGATAAGTTTACGGGCTAGGTAAAGAGAGAGATCTAGTCCACATTATATGCACATCTACAGGTAAAAATCCATCTGGAATTATTCCCAGTAGTGATAATTTAGAAATATTTATTTCTGTTCGAAATTGTATTTAGGGTCATAAAAACTTTTTCCCAATATCTACGGAGTTTGGGACATCGCCAAAGCATATGAACAAGGCAGCCATTCGAAACTAAACATCACGGACACAAAGGCAATGCATTTTTTCCCCACGCAAATAGTTTTTGTTGGGTATAGTGGGTTCTATGTAGAATAAAAAGCTGAGTCAATTGCTGAGATGGTGAGATAGACACCTCAGGAAGGATCTCCATAGCACGAGTCCATTCATCTGCATTAAAGCGGGGGTCCACCTATTGTGTTTTTTTTTTTTTTTTTTTTGTTTTTTTTTTTTTTGTTTTTTTTTTTTTGAGCTCATTCACAAACTTTTCTTCTCAGCATTACATACTGACATATTGTGTGTAATATGTCCGCCTGTGTCAGATTTTGTCGGAAAGAATAACTTATATTATTCACTGCAGGCGGTTTCCATCTTCACTGTGGGCATTTGAAGCCCACAAGCATTTATTTCCTGGATGGGGTGAATGCTGTGCTCCCAGCATTCACCACTCGTTCCCGCACATGCTCAGTGGCATCCTGGGAAGCCTGAGACTAGCTCCCAGGAGTCTGGGAGAGGCTAGAAACACGCCTACTCCCACGGGAGGAGAACCAGGAAGTGCAAAGAAGAATAGAAAAATAAAAGGTAATTATGGCGATTTAAATTTTTTTAAACTGCATGTCAGCATCTAGGCAAGGAAGAGAATACATACAGATATTGTTCAAAATTTGGGTGGAACCCCGCTTTAAGATCTCTCAGATCTTTCTGCCAACGAATAAGACTCTTAGCCTGTCCATCTGCCTTCACTGTATTTAATAAAATGTGGTAAAGGTCCCCTATTAGTCCTCTTTTGGTAAGCCTAACTGAAGTTGCTTTCAGTAGCATTTCTGTTGGATTATATTGAAGTTGAAATGTTAAAGCTTGGCTTTGTAAAGCATGGACCGGAAGGTACTGGTAGAAGTTAGCGTTTGAAAGTTGGAAGCGATCTTTCAATATACTGAAAGGCAATAAAGTATCCCCTTCAAATATCTGATAAAGAAAATTTATTCCAGCCCTTTTCCATTCTAGAAATTCTGGTATTTTATTCAACTCATGTAAACAAAAATTCTCCCATATTGGCATATGTCTTGTGATTACCTTATGCTGCGTAATAGTACGTATTGTCTCCCACAGTTTATGGATTAGATAGAAAGTTGGAAGTTTTCTCTTCTCGTAAATTCTGTGGGAGACTATTCGCTGAACTAATGGTAGACGTTTAAACGGAGTCATTATTGTATTCTGTATAGGGTCTTGGTGATCTATCTCCTCCCAACCACACCAATGTTGAAGTTGTGCTACAAAAAAGTACAGTCTAGAGTTAGGAACCGCTATTCCACCTCTGTCTTGCGCCTGTTGGGTTGGAGGGTTTCAAGTTTAATTCTTAGTTTACCATGTTTCCAAATAAGGTCTCTAAATATAGCATCTAGTGTCCTAAATAGTTTTAATGTCAACCAAACTGGAGAATTATGTAGTAGGAATAGCAATTTGGGAAGCCACACCATCTTCACCAGATTTGCTCTCCCTATCATAGTTAATGGGAATTTACTCCAGGTTTTACTTTGTTGCCTAAATTTACCTAAAGAGGTAATACATTTTTATCTATATAATCCTTAACATTTGGAGTAATTATCACCCCCAAGTACTTAAATGACGTAACGTACTTCTTCTGGTGATTCTGCTCTGGAGACCCCAATTGTATCAGATCTATTGGATCAATCGGCATTATTACTGATTTATCCCAATTAATATTGAATCCTGAAAAAGTACCAAAATGATCAATAAGTGAGATAACTTTTGACAAAGATTTATGGGTATAAGAAAACTAGAACATCATCAGCGAAGATTGCTATTTTTTCTTCGACTGCACTTCTCTGGAATCCCACAATGTCTGGGTTTTCCCGAATAGCCTCCGCCAGGGGTTCCACGGCCAGTGCAAAAAGGAGAGGAGACTGAGGACAACCCTGTCTTGTACCTCTTTGACCACTTGCCGACTGCCTAACGCCTATATACGTGAACACAATGGCACGGGCAGGCAAAATCACGTACCTGGTACGTGATTGCCTTCCCGCGGGCGGGGGGGTCCGATTGGGCCCCCCCCCCGGTGCCAGCGGCGGTCGGCTTTTGTCTGGGAGCGTTTAGAGATGAGGGGGAGGCCATCCGATCGTGGCCCCCCTCGCGCGATCGCTCCCAGCCAATGACAATCATCCCCTGCCTCTGTGTAGTACACAGAGGCAGAGGATGTGATGTCATCTCTCCTCGGCTTGGCAGTTTCCGTTCCAGCGCCGAGGAGAGAAGACATGTGAGTGCACCAACACACAGTAGAACATGCCAGGCACACTTTACACCCCCGACATCACCCCCCCCACCCCCCCGTCACACTGACACCAAGCAGCTTTTTTTTTTTTTTTTTCTGATTACTGCATGGTGTCAGTTTGTGACAGTTAGAAGTGGTAGGGCAGTTAGTGTTAGCCCCCTGTAGGTCTAGGATACTCCCCTAACCCTCCATAATAAAGTTTTAACCCCTTGATCACCCCCTGTCGCCAGTGTCGCTAAGCGATAATTTTTCTGATCGCTGTATTAGTGTCGCTAGTTAGGGAGGTAAATATTTAGGTTCGCCGTCAGCGTTTTATAGCGACAGGGACCCCCATATACTATCTAATAAATGTTTTAACCCCTTGATTGCCCCCTAGTTAACCCTTTCACCACTGATCACCGTATAACCGTTATGTTTGACGCTGGTTAGTTCGTTTATTTTTCATAGTATCAGGGCACCCGCCGTTTATTACCGAATAAAGGTTTAGCCCCCTGATCGCCCGGCGGTGATATGCGTCGCCCCAGGCAGCGTCAGATTAGCGCCAGTACCGCTAACACCCATGCACGCAGCATACGCCTCCCTTAGTGGTATAGTATTTGAACGCATCAATATCTGATCCGATCAGATCTATACTAGCGTCCCCAGCAGTTTAGGGTTCCCAAAAACGCAGTGTTAGCGGGATCAGCCCAGATACCTGCTAGCACCTGCGTTTTGCCCCTCCGCCCAGCCCACCCAAGTGCAGTATCGATCGATCACTGTCACTTACAAAACACTAAACGCATAACTGCAGCGTTCGCAGAGTCAGGCCTGATCCCTGCGATCGCTGACAGTTTTCTTGGTAGCGTTTTGGTGAACTGGCAAGCACCAGTCCCAGGCAGCGTCAGATTAGCGCCAGTACCGCTAACACCCACGCACGCACCGTACACCTCCCTTAGTGGTATAGTATCTGAACGCATCAATATCTGATCCGATCAGATCTATACTAGCGTCCCCAGCAGTTTAGGGTTCCCAAAAACGCAGTGTTAGCGGGATCAGCCCAGATACCTGCTAGCACCTGCGTTTTGCCCCTCCGTCCAGCCCAGCCCAGCCCAACCCACCCAAGTGCAGTATTGATTGATCACTGTCACTTACAAGACACTAAACGCATAACTGCAGCGTTCGCAGAGTCAGGCCTGATCCCTGCGATCGCTAACAGTTTTTTTGGTGGCGTTTTGGTGAACTGGCAAGCACCAGCGCCCTAGTACACCCCGGTCGTAGTCAAACCAGCACTGCAGTAACACTTGGTGACGTGGTGAGTCCCATAAGTGCAGTTCAAGCTGGTGAGGTGGCAAGCACAAGTAGTGTCCCGCTGCCATCAAAAAGACAAACACAAGCCCGTCGTGCCCATAATGCCCTTCCTGCTGCATTCGCCAATCCTAATTGGGAACCCACCGCTTCTGCAGCGCCCGTAATTCTCCCATTCACATCCCCAACCAAATGCAGTCGGCTGCATGAGAGGCATTTTCTTTATGTCCTCCCGAGTACCCCTACCCAACAAACCCCCTCAAAAAAGATGTCGTGTCTGCAGCAAGCGCGGATATAGGCGTGACACCCGCTATTATTGTCCCTCCTGTCCTGACAATCCTGGTCTTTGCATCGGTGAATGTTTTGAACGCTACCATACACTAGTTGAGTGTTAACGTAGGGTACAGCATTCCATAGACTAGGCACACTTCACAGGGTCTGCCAAGATTCCATCGCATTTTGAGAGACCCGAACCTGGAACCGGTTACAGTTATAAAAGTTACAGTTACAAAAAAAAGTGTAAAAAAAAAACAAAAAACACACAAAAATATAAAATAAAAAAAAAATAGTTGTTGTTTTATTCTCTCTCGCGCGCGCTCTCTCTCGCGCGCGCTCTCTCTCGCGCGCGCTCTCTCTCGCGCGCGCTCTCTCTCGCGCGCGCTCTCTCTCGCGCTCTCTCTCTCGCGCTCTCTCTCTCGCGCTCTCTCTCTCGCGCTCTCTCTCTCGCGCTCTCTCTCTCGCGCTCTCTCTCTCGCGCTCTCTCTCTCGCGCTCTCTCTCTCGCGCTCTCTCTCTCGCGCTCTCTCTCTCGCGCTCTCTCTCTCGCGCTCTCTCTCTCGCGCTCTCTCTCTCGCGCTCTCTCTCTCGCGCTCTCTCTCTCGCGCTCTCTCTCTCGCGCTCTCTCTCTCGCGCTCGCGCTCTCGCTCTCTCTCGCTCTCGCTCTCTCTCGCTCTCGCTCTCTCTCGCTCTCGCTCTCTCTCGCTCTCGCTCTCTCTCGCTCCTCTCTACTGTATTCTATTCTGCAGTGTTTTATTGTTATTATGTTTTATCATGTTTGCTTTCAGGTATGCAATTTTTTACTTCAGGTACGCCATTCACTACTTTGAGTGGTTATACCAGAATGATGCCTGCAGGTTTTGGTATCATCTTGGTATCATTCTTTTCAGCCAGCGGTCGGCTTTCATATAAAAGCAATCCTATCGGCTAATTAGCCTCTAGACTGCTTTTACAAGCAGTGGGAGGGAATGCCCCCCCCCCCCCACCGTCTTCCGTGTTTTTCTCTGGCTCTCCTTTCTCAACAGGGAACCTGAGAATGCAGCCGGTGATTCAGCCAGCTGACCATAGAGCTGATCCGAGACCAGACTGGCTCCTAACATCTCTATGGCCGAAGAAACCGGAAGCTACGAGCATTTTATGACTTAGATTTCGCCGGATGTAAACAGCGCCATTGGGAAAGCATTTTATCACACCGATCTCGGTGTGGTCAGATGCTTTGAGGGCAGAGGAGAAATCTAGGGTCTAATAGATCCCAGTTTTTTCAAAAAAGAGTACCTGTCACTACCTATTGCTATCATAGGGGATATTTACATTCCCTGAGATAACAATAAAAATGATTTAAAAAAAAAATGAAAGGAACAGTTTAAAAATAAGATAAAAAAGCAAAAAAATAATAAGGAAAAAAAAAAAAGCACCCCTGTCCCCCCTGCTCTCGCGCTAAGGCGAACGCAAGCGTCGGTCTGGCGTCAAATGTAAACAGCACCATGCATGTGAGGTATCACCGTGAAGGTCAGATCGAGGGCAGTAATTTTAGCAGTAGACCTCCTCTGTAAATCTAAAGTGGTAAACCTGTAAAGGCTTTTAAAAATGTATTTAGTTTGTCGCCACTGCACGTTTGTGCGCAATTTTAAAGCATGTCATGTTTGGTATCCATGTACTCGGCCTAAGATCATCTTTTTTTATTTCATCAAACATTTGGGCATTATAGTGTGTTTTAGTGCATTAAAATTTTGTGTTTTTTTTTTTTTCCCCAAAAAAAAATGAAACCCCCACCATTTTAATCTGTAGGGCATTTGCTTTTAAAAAAATATATAATGTTTGGGGGTTCAAAGTAATTTTCTTGCAAAAAAATAATTTTTTCATGTAATCAAAAAGTGTCAGAAAGGGCTTTGTCTTCAAGTGGTTAGAAGAGTGAGTGATGTGTGACATAAGCTTCTAAATGTTGTGCATAAAATGCCAGGACAGTTCAACCCCCCCCCCCCCCCCAAATGACCCCATTTTGGAAAGTAGACACCCCAAGCTATTTGCTGAGAGGCATGTCGAGTCCATGGAATATTTTATATTGTGACACAAGTTGCGGGAAAGAGACAAATTTTTTTTTTTTTTTTTGCACAAAGTTGTCACTAAATGATATATTGCTCAAACATGCCATGGGAATATGTGAAATTACACCCCAAAATACATTCTGTTGCTTCTCCTGAGTATGGGGATACCACATGTGTGGGACTTTTTGTTAGCCTAGCCGCGCACGGGACCCCGAAAACCAAGCACCGCCTTCAGGCTTTCTAAGGGCGTAAATTTTTGATTTTACTCTTCACTGCCTATCACAGTTTCGGAGGCCATGGAATGCCCAGGTGGCAAAAAAAACCCCAAATTACCCTATTTTGGAAAGTAGACACCCCAAGCTATTTGCTGAGCGGTATAGTGAGTATTTTGCAGACCTCACTTTTTGTCACAAAGTTTTGAAAATTGGAAAAAGAAAAAAAAAATTTTTTTCTTGTCTTTCTTCATTTTCAAAAACAAATGAGAGCTGCAAAATACTCGCCATGCCTCTCTGCAAATAGCTTGGAGTGTCTACTTTCCAAAATGGGGTCATTTGGGGGGGGGGGGGGGTTTGTGCCACCTGGGCATTCCATGGCCTCCGAAACTGTGATAGGCAGTGAAGAGTCAAATCAAAAATTTACACCCTTAGAAATCCTGAAGGCGGTGATTGGCTTTCGGAGCCCCGTACGCGGCTAGGCACCTAAAAAGTCCCACACATGTGGTATCCCCATACTCAGGAGAAGCAGCTAAATGTATTTTGGGGTGCAATTCCACATATGCCCATGGCCTGTGTGAGCAATATATCATTTAGTGACAACTTTGTGCAAAAAAAAAAATTTGTCACTTTCCCGCAACTTGTGTCAAAATATAAAATATTCCATGGACTCAACATGCCTCTCAGCAATTTCCTTGGGGTGTCTACTTTCCAAAATGGGGTCATTTGTGGGGGTTTTGTACTGCCCTGCCATTTTAGCACCTCAAGAAACGACATAGGCAGTCATAAATTAAAGGCTGTGTAAATTCCAGAAAATGTACCCTAGTTTGTAGGCGCTATAACTTTTGCGCAAACCAATAAATATACACTTATTGACATTTTTTTACCAAAGACATGTGGACGAATACATTTTGGCCTAAATGTATGACTAAAATTGAGTTTATTGGATTTTTTTTTTAGAACAAAAAGTAGAAAATACCATTTTTTTTTTTTTTTTTTTTTTTTTTTTTTTTTTCAAAATTTTCGGTCTTTTTCCTTGTATAGCGCAAAAAATAAAAACGGTAGAGGTGATCAAATACCATCAAAAGAAAGCTCTATTTGTGGTAAGAAAAGGACGCAAATTTCGTTTGGGTACAGCATTGCATGACCGCGCAATTAGCAGTTAAAGCAACGCAGTGCCAAATTGTAAAAAGTGCTCTGGTCAGGAAGGGGGTAAATCCTTCCGGGGCTGAAGTGGTTAAAAAAAAAAAAAAAAAAAAAAAGTAATGAGATTGATCCATTAATCTGTACTCTTGCACTTGGAGAATTATATAGCAGTTGTATCCACTTAGTGAATTTTGGTCCTTTTCCAAAATATTTTAGGGAGGCCCATAGATAATTCCACTCAATACTATCAAATGCCTTTGAAGCATCCAACGACATGATAGCTCTATTTCCAGCATTATCTATGGGTACCTGTAAGTTTAGGAATAAGCGTCTAATGTTATTGGCTACTGATCTGTTTGGGATACAACCTGATTAATCACGGTGTATTAATTTATCGATCTGCTTTGAGAGTCTAGTTGCCATTATCTGTGACAAAAGTTTAACGTCCGATGTCAACAGGAACATGCTTTTCCTAGAGCAAAGTGGCTTTTTTGCTGCCCTTCTTGATATTAGGCGATCCTCCAAAACTGTTCGCCTCACTGTGCGTGCAGATGCGCTCACACCTGCCTGCTGCCATTCCTCAGCAAGCTCTGCACTGGTGGTGCCCCAATCCCGCAACTGAATCAACTGTAGGAGGCGGTCCTGACGCTTGTTGGATTTGGGCGCTCTGAAGCCTTCTTCACAACAATTGAACCTCTCCCTTTGAAGTTCTTGATGGTCTGATAAATGGTTGATTTGGGTGCAATCTTAGCAGCAGCAATATCCTTGCCTGTGAATCCCTTTTTGTGAAAAGGATGTGTTTCCTTGCAGGTAACCATGGTTAACAAAAGGACAATGATTTCAAGCACCATCCCTCCTTTTTAACCACTTCTGGACCGCTGCACGCCGATATACATCCTAAATTTGAAATGCAATATCGTTATGGCAGCAGCTAGCTGCCATAACCCCGGTATCTTCTTCTTCGGCTGGCGGTCCAGTTTCCGATAATGGTGGTCTCCGCAGAGGTTTCACTGCGAGATCACCTTTATCAGCGGTGGGTGCCCTCCGCCGCTTACTGGAGCTGTCGGCAGAGGAGGAGGCGATCGTATCCTCTTCCTTGCTGGGTGTGGAGACGAGCGAGGGGAAGATGGGCCCCTATCCGTCTTCATACCATAGCTCTTAAAGGGCCCCTTTTTTTTTTTTTTTTTTTTTTTTTTAAAACGTTCCCCGTCCCACCAAGCTCGCGTGCAGAAGTGAACGCATATGAAAACTGTGTTCAAACCACACATGAGGTAACGTCGCAATCGGTAACGCAAAACATGCAACCTGTAGAATTTTTTAAACATCGTTTATGGAGATTTTTAAGGGTAAAAGTTTGTAGCCATTCCAAGGGCAGGTGCAATTTTGAAGCGTGACATGTTTGGTATCAGTTTACTCTGCGTAACATTATCTTTTACAGTATAAAAAAATTGGGCTAACTTTACGTGTCTTATTTTTTTTTTTCTAAGTAATTTTCTAGCAAAAAAAAAAATTTTTAACTTGTAAACAACAAATCTCAAAAAGAGGCTCGGTCCTTAAGTGGTTATAGCTTCCAGTCTTTTATTCTAACTCAGCCATCATTACCGTGATTTTCAGCCTTGTCCTTGTCAACACTGACACCTGTGCTAACGAGAGAATCGCTGACATGTCAGCTGGTCCTTTTGTGGTAGGGCTGAAATGCAGTTGAAATGTCTGTCTGGTTTTTTTCCTCCCTTCCTTTTTTTTTTTTTTTTTTTTTGAGCTCTCTGAGCTCCAGGTCTCTAGTCCCACAAACGGTTCCAAGAATGAATCAAGGGATTGACCGATCGGATCCATTTGACACAGGCTTTTATGCTTGAATAAATGGTACCCGAGCCTCGCAAAGGAGACTCAATATCCTGCAAGATTTTGCCTGTAACGGGGGCCTCCAGGTGCCGGACCCTGCGGAGTGGAAATCCTGGACACTACAGCGCTATGGCATTTCCTGCAGGGTGCTGTACAGGTCCAAGGGAGTGGACTCTAAACCTGAAAGGGTACCCAGTCCTTGAAGGTCCAAGCGACAGGAACCCGCCGTGAAGGGTGAAGATTAGCTTCTAAGTGGCCCTGTGCCTGGACAGGTAAGTGAAACCCCTTTATTTTATTATTGTGGGGTGTCCCAGTGATTGTAACAATCAGTCAAGCTAGCTTACTGCTGGACACCTGTGTTCAGTGACCATACGGGGGAGTTCTGGGCTAGCTATGGGTGTTTGTAAGGTGTACTTCTTTTTTTTTTTTTTCTTGCATCTGGTTGTTTTTTACCTGTATGATGGCGACTGTGCCATTTCGCCTTGGTTCGCCATGACGCACGTGCGCTCACAAGAGCGCCGCTGGGCTCAGCAGTTTGTTTGGCAGCAGGACTGCCCCATCAGGGTTCAGTCCGACAATGCTATGGCGGTACCAGGAGTCGTTCAGCTCTGAAGGAGGTGAATTACATACTAGCCTGGGCAGAGGGACATGTGCCAATGATATCGGCAGTCCATATCCTGGGAGTAGAGAACGGGAAGGCAGATTATCTCAGCCGCCAGCAGATCTGCCTGGGGGAATGGTCCTTACAGTCAGAGGTGTTCCAGGAAATTTGCCAACGTTGGGGATGGCCAGTGGTCGACCTACTGGAATCCAGGTTCAACAGCAAGCTACAGCAGTTTGTGTCTTGAACAAGAGATCCTCTGGCAATTGGAGCAGGTGCTCTGATAGTTCCATGGAGTCAGTACTCCCTGGTTTATGCTTTCCCTCCGATCCCTCTCCTTCCACATTTATTGCGCAGGATTCGGAGAGAGGGGGTTCCAGTCATTCTGGTGGCACCAGCCTGGCCCAGAAGACCCTGGTTCCTGGAAATTATGAGACTGACGATAGACGGGCCATGGACGCTTCCACGTCGCCCCCATCTACTGTCTCAAGGTCCTATATTACACCCCAATTTACAGTTTTTAAATTTGATGTCATGGCTATTGAAGCCTGGGTGTTAAAGGACCATGGCATCTCGGGACCAGTGGTGTCTACTCTAGCGAATGCTAGAAAAGCTGTCACCAGGAAGATTTATCATATGGTCTGGAAGACTTACGGTATATTGCTTGGTTAGAAGCCAGAAAATGGTATCCTTGGAAATATGTGATTTGGGAGAATTCTCTTTTCTACAGTCAGCTGTGGAAATCAAGTTGGCTTTGGGTACTATCAGAGGTCAGGTTTCGGCCCTATCAGTATTTTTCCAAAGGCCTTTAGCCTCCCATTCACTGATCTGAACCTTTATGCAAGGGGCAACTTGCTTGCTTCCCCCCCATTAGGTCACCTATGTGTCCTTGGGACATGAACTTGGTGCTGTCGGTGTTACAGAAACATTTGAACCTATTAAGGAAATTCCATTAGACTTGCTGTCAAGCAAGCTAGTCTTCCTGATGGCTATCACCTCGGCTAGAAGGGTGTCGAAGTTGGTGGCCCTTTCGTGCAGGGAACCGTACTTGATCCTTCACCATGACAGTCCTGTTACGACCTGTTCCATCCTTTTTTGCCAAAGGTGGTGTCGACCTTTCATTTAAATCAGGACATTATTTTGCCTTTTTTTTCTCTCGGCCTCGTTCAGCGGAAGAGAGACGACTGCATTCTTTGGACATTGTCTGGGCAGTCAAGGTTTATCTGTCTAGATCAGTCAAGGATCAGACTCCTCCTTCCTCCTTTTTTTTTTCTTTTTTTTTTTTTTTTTTGTTTTGTTTTGTTGTGTTTTACCAAAAGGACCCAAAAGGGGCAGGCAGCTTCCATTGCCAATTGGGTCCGTCAATTGGTCATTCAGGCCTACGGTCTGAAACCTAAAGCTAGGGTGAGCGCTCATTCTACTAGGGGTGTAGGAACCTTCTGGGCTTTTCGCCATCAGGCATCTGTGACCCAGATTTGTAAGGCTGCTACCTGGTCTTCAGTGCATGCATTCACAAAATGTTATCAAGTGGATGTTGGAGCAGCCAAGGATTCGGCTTTTGGCCGTAGTGTACTGCGGGCTGCTGTATAAGTTCTGATGGCTATTGTTTGGCAGGGTGTCTCCCTCCCCTCAAGGCGATTTTTGCTCTGGGACGTCCCAGCAGGTAATGAATATTAGCCTGACTCTGTTCCATGATGTATGAAAAAGAAAGTAGGATTTATTTATCGCACATCATGGGACACAGAGCACCATAGTAATCACTATGTGGGTATATAGGCACCTTCAGGTGATGGAAACTGGTATACCCAATACAGGAAGTTCACTCCCTTTATAACCCCTCCTCCTTCCAGGAGTACCTCAGTTTTTTCACCAGTGTCTAAGGTGTTGGTCACAAGTGAAAATGTGCTCTGAAGAGCTACACTGGAGGGATCCCTGCTGGATTTAAACAGCCTCCATAGATCGGATCCATCCAAAGTGCCACTGAGGCCAAGGTCGATGGTACCTGGACCTCGTATACGAAGCACAAGGTTTTGCCTGTAATGCCTACCTTCGCAGGGCTGGACCCCAGGACCCAGGACTTTTTGGTCATGCTACATTACCTAAAGTTTTTCCTGAGGGGTGCTATACAGGTCCAAGGGAATGGAACCCCTATAATAGGGACCTGGTCCATGAAGGTTTGCTAATGCAGCCCGCTGTGATTGGTGAAGTTTGGATCTGTCTGTTATAGCAGTATCCTGCAGCGAGGAAAAGGTAAGGGAAGAAGCCTAGGAACTGTAAAAAGTCTACCTATGCTTTTTTTCTTCTGTAAAGTAAAATGTTGTCATGCCTAAAGTCTCCACTAAAGGGAGTAAATGCATACTTTAGTACGTTGCTCCTTCAGTCAGCTCAGAAGTCCCAGCTAAATGGCATGCGTGTGTGGTCTCAGCAAGCCAAGGGGGATTCCTCAACCAGAACGCTCCCCCTCTGGGGGAAGGGAGGTACAACAGTTGCTTGTGGTGGCGGCTTTTATAAAGTTTATTCCTTATTCCCCACATAAGTTTTCCAAACTTCCGCCTTAGCCCTCCCTTCCTTCCCTCCCCTCCCACGCGCAGACTATGGCTAGTGTTAACTAGAGGGGGGGGCGTGTTTATGGAGGAGGCGCGGCGCCATGTGCGGGACGTAAGTCCACGAGGAGCATACAGCGCAGGTGCTGGGGACAACAGAGACAGACCCTTCACAGCTATACAGCAGAAGCCTGACACACAGGACGCAGGAACGCTGGGGGCACGTAAGGTTGCACAGGCATTTCCAGTATAGGAAATAAAATTTACACACAGCACTAAAGCTGAACTTTATTAGCGGCATTTTTTTTTGCTAGACTATTTTCTCAGCACGTTGTGCATTTTACTTAGTGCCTCTGCTTGATGGCTACCAAAAAAGACACCACTCCACACTGTCGTCCTCTCCTGAGATACAATTGTTTGTGCAGCTGCTTCTCACATTTCAGCCCCTGTATACGTGACTGAAGATGCATTTTTCCTCCGCCCTGCAGGGCCTGGAAGGAAGATTAGTGACTAATCGCACTCCTATCAAAAAGGATAGGAAGCGTGTTGGATCCCCCTCCCCCACCTCAGACCCCTTACCAAGTGAACAGTGGGTAGAGGATGAGGTGTTATCCTCAGGCAATCAGGAGGGAACTCCTCTGCGGAGGAAACAATGGAAGATTAACCTTTTTCAGCCTTGCAATCTGAGAGATTGCTGGTACAATCTCTTAAGGAGATGGTTCGTGCCTCTTTCAAGCTACTCCTAATGGAGTCAGCTGAAAGTTCTGTTTCTCCTTTAGTTTCCTTAACCGGTTCCCGACCGGCGCACGCCGATGTACGTCGGGAGAATGGCACGGCTGGGCAAATGGACTTACAGGTACGTCCGTTTGAATTCCCCGCCGTGCCGTTGCGTGCGCGCCGGCCGGGAGCTCCGTGAGTCGGGTCACGGGTCCCGCGGACTCCATCTCTGCGGGGATACCCGCGATAGCCTCACGGAGAGGACGAATGGGAAGATGCTGATGTAAACAGCATTTCCCCGTTCTGCCTAGTTACAAGTGTCACTGATCACAGCTCCCTGTCATCGGGAGCAGTGATCAGAGTAATGACACTGCTAGCCCATCCCCCTACAGTTAGTAATCACTCCCCTAGGACATACTTAACCCCTTCACTGCCAGTGTCATTTACACAGTAATCAGTGCATTTTTAATCGCACTGATCACTGTATAAATGACAATGGTCCCAAAAATGTGTAAAAAATGTCCGACATGTCCGCCATAACGTCGCAGTCACAATAAAAATCGCTGATCGCCGCCATTACTAGTAAAAAAAAAAAAAATATTAATAAAAATGCCATAAAACTTTCCCCTATTTAGTAAACGCTATAACTTTTGCACAAACCAATCAATAAATGCTTATTGCGATATTTTTGGTAAAAAAAAAAAAAAAAAAAAAAATGTAGAAGAATACGATCGGCCTAAACTGAGAAAAAAAACGTTTTTTTTATACATTTTTGGGGGATGTTATAGCAAAATGTAAAAAAATGTGTTTTTTTTTCAAAATTGTCGCTCTTTTATGTTTATAGCGCAAAAAATAAAAATCGCAGAGGTGATCAAATACCACCAAAAGAAAGCTCTATTTGTGGGAAAAAAAGGATGTTAATTTTGTTTGGGAGCCACGTCGTACGACCGCACAATTGTCAGTTAAAGCGACGCAGTGCCGAAACGCAAAAAATGCTCTGGTCAGGAAGGGGGTAAAATCTTCCAGGGCTGAAGCGGTTAAAACCTTCACAGCCTTTTCATGGGTTTCCTGTACATGCATTTCTTGAAAAGCTTATTTATGCTGAATGGGATCACCTGGATAAGCATTTTCTCCCCCCAAAGAGATATACAGCACTCTATCCCGTGGAGGAGAAATTCACCCAAAAAAAAAAAATTGGAATGTACCAGCAGTGGACGCTGCGATTTCCAGTGTGAATAATACGCTAACTTGCCAGTAGACAATGCACAAATGCTTAAAGATCCAACAGATAAAAGGTTGGAATTCCTGTTAAAATCCTCTTTCCTTGGCAGGGGCCGTTACTCAGCCTGCAGTCGCTGCAATAGGCATCTGTCAGTCCCTAAAGGACCAGTTTAGACAGGCCCTTAAGGAGGTCCCTGCAAAACAGGCCCGCGATATGGCCGAACTACCAAGGGTACCATGTTTTGCCATGGAAGACTATTCACCAGGCATCCCGCCTTGCGCTTGTGCTAGTACACATGCGTAGGACCCTGTGGTTAAAAGATCGGTCAGTCGAAGCACCTTGCAAAAGGCTTCTGACTAGTTTCCCTTTTCATAGGGATCGACTATTTGGGGATGATTTGGACAAATACATCCAAACGATTTCTAGTGGGAAGAGTACTCTTTTGCCAGTCAAAAGAAAATTCTAAATGTCCTTTTATTTAAACTGACTCTTTCCCCTGTGCCAGGGGCATCCGCCTCTAGGCAGTGGCGACGGCCTCCACCGTCACTCTAGAGAAAAGCCTCAGGGTCAGGCCCAGGCACAGAAGAAGACCTGGGGCCAGAAATCTGCAAGCAGAATTCTAAAGCCTCATTATGAAGAGGCGCACCCCCTTCTGCAGAACTCAGAAGTCTGGCAAGAGGAAATCAGGACAGATGGGTCATCCCCACGGTATCTCTAGGATACAAACTAGAATTTCGGGAGTTTCCACCGTCTCGTTTTCTGAGATCAAACGTTCCCAAAGATCCAGGGAAAAAGCAATCTCTTTCGGGCATTAGACCGATTACTGGCTCGGGGTGATCATACAGATCCCCCACAGAAGAGCAAGGTTTGGGGTTTTATTCAAACCTCTTTACAGTACCAAAACCGAATGGAGATGTCAGATCCATTCTAGTTCTAAAGAATCTAAATCAGTTCCTGAAGATCCGCTCCTTTTGCATGGAGTCGTTCAGGCCAGTAGTTTCTATCTTACAAGGAGGAGAACTTCTGGCATCAATCGACATCAGGGATGTATATCTGCATATCCCTATATTTCCCCTTCACCAAAGGTTTATGCGGTTCAAAGTAGAACAGCAGCACTTTTAGTTTGTAGCCTTGCTCTTTGAGGCTAGCTACAGCACCCCGGGTGTTTTACAAAAGTTCTGGCCCACCTCTAGCCAGGTTGAGGGCACAGGGTATAAGTGTCTTGGCGTACCTAAACGATCTATTGCTAATAAACCAGTCGGTGGCTCGTTTGGAGAAAAGTGTGTGCATTACAACCAAATACCTGAAAAATCTGGGTTGAATTCTCAAATTAGAGAAGTTTTCCTTACAAATCACTAGGAAGGCTAGAGTTACTTGGGTCTGATCATAGACACAGCTCAGGAGAAGGCGTTCTTGCCTCAGGCAAGATCAACACCATAAGCGAGCTTGTGCAGATGGTCTTGTCGAAAAGAGACCCCTCCATACGCCTTTGCATGAGGTTGTTAGGAAGGATGGTGGCTTCATTTGAAGCGGTTCCCTATGCCCAGTTCCATTTGGGACTGTTGCAAAACAGTATCCTGTCTGCTTGGGACAAAACGGTTCAAGCTTTAGATTTGCCAATGCGGCTGTCCCCAAAGGTGTTCCAGAGCCTCAGTTGGTGCTCAGTATCTGGGAATCTGCAGAAGGAAAAAAAAACCTTCATACCAGTTACTGGAAAGTGGTAACAACAGATGCCAACCTCTCAGGTTGGGGAGCAGTACTGGAAAAGACAATTGTCCAGGGACACTGGTCCAGAACCGAAAAGGCCTTGGCCATCAACATCCTAGGGATTCAGGCAGCACGTCTGGCTCTGAAGCCCTGAACATTCAGGTTACGGGATTGTCCTGTCAGGATCCAATCCGACAATGCCACAGCTGTGGCTTATATCAAATCACCAAGGGGACACTAGGCTCACGCAGCTCAGAGAGTGGGGGACCATATTCTAGCTTCAGCGGAAAGGGATGTTCCTTGCCTATCGGCAGTCTTCATTCCGGTAATAGAGAATTGGCAGGCGGACTATGTAAGCCTCCAGCAGTTGTTCCCAGGGGAGTGGTCCCTTCCCCCCCGGAATCTTTCTGGCTATATGCCAAGGATCCCGGACGTAGATCTTTTGGCGTCCAAGTACAACATGTAGTTGGCCTACTTTTTGTCAAGGACAAGGGATCCACTCACATGCGAGACAGATGGTGACCCCACGGGGTCAGTTTTCACTTAATTGTTTTTTTTTTTTCCCTTATTCAGTTGCTGCCACGGCTTCTTTGTGGAATCAAGCTGGAAAGAAAGACGGTAATTCTGGTAGCCCCAGCATGGCCCAGAAGGTCATGGTATGCAGAAATCTTAAAGATGACAGTGGAGGATCCGTGGTGCCTTCCACTACGGTCAGACCTACTCACAGGGGCCGATATTCCATCCTACCTTACAAATGCTAAATTTAACAGCTTGGCTATTGAAACCCACATTCTGAAGAAACGTGGACTTTCTGGGTCCGTTATCTCTACCTTGATTAATGCAAGAAAGCCCGCTTCCAGGACTATATATTATAGAGTCTGGAGGGCTTATGTTTCCTGGTGTTAATCCAAGGGTTGGCACCCTCGGAGATATATCATTGGCAGAATTCTTGCCTTTCTACAAATTAGGGGTAGAGATGAAGTTGGCCTTGAGTATTATTAAGGGCCAAGTCTCAGCCTTAACGGTCTTATTTCAAAAAACGCTTGCTACACATTCTTTGGTCCGGGGTTTTATGCAAGGGGTGATGCAGATTAATCCGCCAGTTAATCACCTTTGAACCCTTGGGCCTTGAACTTAGTTTTGTCAGTGTTACAAAAACGGCCATTTGAACCGATACAACATATTCCCTTAGTCCTTCTGACAAGGAAGTTGGTGTTCTTGGTTGCTATATCCTCAGCAAGGAGGGTTTCGGAATTGGCTGCTCTTTCTTGTAAAGAACCATACTTGATTATTCATGAGGACAGAGTGGTGTTGCGTCCTCGTCCAGGTTTTTTGCCAAAAGTGATCTCAGGTTTTCACCTGAACCAAGATATTGTCCTGCCATTGTTTTTCCAAAACCATGTTCCAGGGAAGAGTAGTCACTACATTGTCTTGATGTAGTGAGAGCAGTCAAAGTCTGTTTAAAGACTGCTCAGATTCTGAAGACTGATGTCTTATTTGTTTTGCCCAAAGGTCCTAAGAAAGGACAGGCAGCGTCGAAATCCACTGTCGCTAAGTGGATTCGGCAAATTATAATTCAGACTTATGATTTAAGGGGTAAGATTCCACCTTTCCAAGTCAAAACGCACTCTACAAGGGCGGTTAGTGCTTCTTGGGCAGTGCATCACCAGGCCTCCATGGCTCAGATCTGTAAGGCTGCAACCTGGTCTTCAGTACACACATTCACCAAGTTTTATCAGGTGGATGTAAGAAGGCATGAGGATATCGCCTTTGGGCACGGTGTACTGCGGGCAGCAGTATAAGTCCTCAAGTCTAGGGCTGCCCTACAGCTTGTCTCTCCCTCCCCTCAAATAGCATTGCCATGGGATGTCCCACATAGTAATTACTATGGTGCTCTGTGTCCCATGATGTACGATAAAGAAAATAGGATTTTTATAACGGCTTACCTGTAAAATCCTTTTCTTGGAGTACGTTATGGGACACAGAGGTCCCTCCCCTCTTTTTGTGGTTTAGGTATTTAGCTTTGCTACGAAAACTGAGGTGCTCCTGGAAGGAGGAGGGGTTATATAGGGAGTGAACTTCCTGTATTGGGTATGCCAGTGTCAATCACCTGAAGGTGCCTATATACCCGCATAGTGATTACTATGGTACTCTGTGTCCCATGTTGTACTCCAACAAAAAAGTTGTGTTTTTTTTTTTTTTTTTTTTTTTTTTTTTGGGATAAAGGTTTCACATAAAAGAATAAAAGCTGATCACTAAAAGCACCCTTGTCAGTGGTAAATGGTAGATCAAAAGGAATTTGAACAATAACTGACTTGCTGGCCGGATGACTAGGTAATACAATTAAGGCTGGACTGGGAAAAATTTAAATGAATGGCTTTCACAGACTGCATCATATGTTGTGTTTTTTTTTTTTTTTTTTTTTTTTCTTGTGACCTAAGCTCTGTAGGGCTTATTCACGCTATGTGCGGTGATGATGTGTGATATTCAGTACCTGATCAATGCCAGTCACAGCAAGTACACAAACAATTGTTTCCTATGTGCCCTTGTACATACCACAACACTGGTGGGATGTGCGGTGTGGAGATAGACATGCTGCACCTTGGATCGCAACCTGAGCAGTGTGAAGGGGTCCAGCAAGTTCTGTGTATGAAACCGCTTGTAATGTTACTAGATTTTGTCTTGAGATCTGTGAGCAGATGTTCAATGCGTGTAACATATACGATGTGAGTTTAGATCTTATGTGTATACAAAATAGCATACTTGAGATAGTTTAGGTTTTGTACTATTGCTCTCTTGTTGGTGACTTGAGAGGTATCACATTCCTGAGGTGTGAATCAGTCACTGAGGGCTCCTTCATAATAAAAGTATTTTCCGGTGTTCTAAAAAATGCAACACAGTCAATGGGGCTTATTCACACCAAGGTGCTGCATTGTACTGCACTGATGCTGCATTTCATTTAGCCATTTACTGACGCGAGTTAAACCAGAAAAAATGGCAATGTATATCAACCCATGTGAATCTAAAGGGTTAATTCAGCTTTTTGATGTGAATGAGCCCAGAGAAATGTTTTCTGTGGATGTGTTCGGTTGCTCTTTAATTCCCAGGGGAGCTCCATGGTGTGTAATTGTTTATTGTGGCTGAAGAAGGTGGATCAATAAGTTCCTCTTGGCTGCAATGTGCTGTCAAAAGGAGACTTCTCTGCTATTGATGAAATACTTGTAGTAAAGTTGAGCAAAGCATGAGAAACATAATTAGTATAAATACAACTATTTCCATGTTGTCTGCCTAGTGGCTTTGTAAGCACATGGACTTTATTAAGTGCTTTAAGCTGGCCATACACTGTTATGCTGGCCATACACTATATGAAAAATCAGCCGAACCCATTTTTTCGAAAAACGAATGTTCGGCCGTGACCGCAAACGATTGTGCCATCATGTAATGACCAATAAATCGTTCAGTGGACATAAAAAATTTTTTTTTTTTTTACATATATACCTAGTGCAGACAGTTCAGACGGGAAACACATTAACCTTTCAATTTATCATTCATTCGCCATAAAATTTCCAACCTTGTCCTTAATTTTTTCGGCTCAAAAACATCCCAGCGATTATCGATTTTGTGCCCATTAACTGGCCGAAAAAACGTACGAACGGTCTAAATGACAGATTTTCGGCCGATTTTTCATATAGTGTATGGCCAGCATTAGTTTTCAGCCTGCTGATTAAATGAAAAAAAGAATTCCACCATTCACACAGACAAGGTGTATGGAAGAATCTTCACCATCAGGATATTGTATTCCGGCAGAGGAACCCACCGCTAACAGGATAATTAACACCAATTGACACTAATTAGGCAGCTGCTGATTAAGAATTTTTTCAACATGTTCTTTCAACAGAAGTCGCTCAAACGATTGACATCTGTGAAGCTGGCTACGTGCTGATTGAAGTTTGGCCAGTCCCTGCTGAACCAAATGAATTTCGATCAGTGTATGGCCTGCTTTTATAGTCTTAGATATGGGGTTTTGAGGGGGACCCCCCCCCCCCCCAACTTAATATTTTTATTCAGTTTGTGACTGCTATATGTGGCAGCAGGGTATGTTTGCCTTTGCACCCATCTGCTGGTAGGACAGGCTCCCAGTGACATCAACACCATGCAGCCAATTACTGTGTCACAGGAGCCCCCCTACTGGCCCGCCGTCATAAAGGGGTTAATAACAGATTCCATTTAACCACTTGTTTATCAGCGCTGTTTATATTTGGTGGCTTGTAGACAGGAGTTCTAAACACACTCCAGGCTGCTATACTGCTAGATCTGATATCCTCCGGGTTGCTGGGGATGCTGCAAATCACTGATCCGGTGCTACATTTAGTGCTAGCCATGATCTTCTGGGTGCTGCTCCAGCAGCTTTCCCTCTGCGTACTGAATACAGGGGCTCGCCTGCTCCATTCATTTAGTAAATGCATTTTTTTCAGTGAATACAAGTCTCTCTGGATGCATTTAGAGTGGGATGGTATTTTCTAAATGGAGGTGGTGCCAAGCAAGTGAGTCCCTGTGTTCAGTATACAGAGGGGAAGCTGCTGGAACAGCACCTGAAAGATTGTGGCTAGCACTCTATATAGCATGGATGACTACATTGATTTTTCTACATCCCCCAACAGTTTTCCAGATATTTAATTTTTGAGTGTTTCAAACGTATTCTTACATATTTTCATAATTGCAATTTTTGTTTCCATAAAAATGTAAATCTAGAGGTTTGCAGACTAGCAGCTTTTGGTGGCTCTGCAGTTGTTCTACTGAAATGAGCCACACCATGCATTGCTGTCGATAAGTTGGCTAACACCTAGACTTGCATTGTAAAGCATAACTTGGCCTAAAAAGATAGTTACATTTTTTTTTTTTTTCACTTTGGATAGATTAACAACTTCAGCTCCGGAAGGTTTTACCCCCTTCCTGACCCGGCCATTTTTTGTGATACAGCACTGCATTGTTTTAACTGACAATTGCACAGTTGCGACTCTGTACCCAAATAAAATTTATGTAATTTTTTCTCCCCACAAATAGAGCATTCTTTTGGTGGTATTTGATAACCTCTGTGTGTTTTTTTTATTTTGTGCGCTATAAACCAAAAAATACTGACAATTTAAAAAAAAAATTTTTTTTTCTTTCTGCTTTAATACATATCCAATATAAAAAATTGTAAAAAAACAAATTTCTTCATCCGTTTAGGCCAATTTGTATTCTGCTATATTTTTGTTAAAATCCCAAAAAGCGTATATTGATTGGTTTGCGCAAAACTTATAGCGTCTAATACTAGGGACTTTTTAAACTAGTAATGGCTGCGACCAGCGATTTTTAGCGGGGCGTTGTGGCGGACAAATCTAAGCGACGCTTTTTGTGATCCGTGCTAAAAAAAAAAAAGCACTGTCTGTGTAAATGACACTGGCAGGGAAGGGGTTAACAGAGGTCGACCGATATGGGTTTTTCTCTGGCCGATACCGATATTTAGAAATTAGGGCGACTGATGGCCGATATATGATGCCGATTTTTGTGGCCGATATTTTAGGCCGATTTAAAAAAAAAAAAAAAAAAAAAACCTCACCCACTCCTCCCTGCTTGCTCCTGTCACTCTACCACACACTTGATGTCCTCAGTACAGATGGCACTGGTTGGCTGTGGCACTGGTTTGGAACAGGCAGGTGGCACTGGTTGGCACGTGGCAGTGGCACTGATTGGCAGTGCACTGGCAGGTGGCACTGGCGGTGGCACTGATTGGCGTTGGCACTGGAACGTGGCACTGGTTTGGAACTGACAGGTGGCACTGATTGGCTTGGCACTGGCAGGTGGCACTGATTGGCTTGGCACTGGCAGGTGGCACTGGTTGGCTTGGCACTGGCAGGTGGCACTGGTTGGCTTGGCACTGGCAGGTGGCACTGGTTGGCTTGGCACTGGCAGGTGGCACTGGTTGGCGGTGGCACTAGTTGGCACTGGCAGGTGGCACTGACAGGTTTCCGAGCCGAGTGTAAACTGTGTGTGAAACTAACAGAGGAGCTGTCAGAATTGAGCTTAATGTTGAGGGTGGGCGGGACCCGGTCAGGGTGGGCGGGACCCAGCAGCTATCAAACAGCAGCCAATGATTGGGCTGCTTAAGAAAAATGGCAGGGCCGGGGCGTGGCCTGGACGGGAAACGAGATGGCTGCTTGAACAAGAAGCTCCCGCACTTGGAGGACGATAAACGCCTTATTTGGGGCTCTAAATTCGCTCACCCATGATGGGAAAGCCCAACAGAAGTACCTCAACACCCCGTGCACAAAAAGAGCCAGGCACGCAGATCAGCGGAAACATCCCAGAGATTTTCCGGACCAGACAAACGGCGCACCTCGAGGCATCACAGGCCGCACGGGCCTCACACGCTATACAGGCCTCATCCCCGGACTCAATTAGAAGCAGCACGGACCCGACTATGGACAAAGACGACCCTGGAGCTCCGCTGCCAAGCCTACTAGACCTACAAAGAGACCTCCAGAGGGTGGCCCTAGACATCAAACATACCATGATGTCGGCGATTTCAGATCTCAAGGCGGACATTCACGCAATGAACGATCGAATCGCAACAGTGGAGGAGAATACGCGTACACAGGCGACCGCTATCAGGCAAGTACAGAAAACGTATGATGCACAGCTGCCACACTTGTTTGAGCTCCACAGACAAGTGGAAGACCTGGACAATAGGGGACGCAGGCACAACGTGAGAGTGAGGGGGGTCCCGGAGGGAATTGACCAGGCCGCACTACAACACACAGTATGTTCCATCTTTAATGACTTATTGGGCCGACCAGCAGACTCCCCCGTAGAGATGGAACGCATACACCGCGCATTAAGACCCCCTCCCCGCGACAATGAACCACCCAGGGACATCATCTGCTGTATTGTCAACTTCCCCTTGAAAGAGGAGATTCTTAAAAAAGCAAGAGAGAGAGGCCGCATATTACTCAATGGTACTGAAGTAAAATTGTTTCAGGACCTATCTCAAATCACTCTACAAAACAGACGTACCCTGCGCCCCCTGCTGGAAGTACTTCGCTCGCATAACATCCAGTATAGATGGAAATTCCCGTTCTGCCTGTCAGCATCCACTAGGGGTCGCACTGCCTTTCTTAGAACCCCGGAAGATCTACCCGCCTTCTGCGAACAAATGGACATTCCTCAGATGGACATACCGGAGTGGCATGCTTTCTACTTCCCTGTGGATCCATGGAAGCCAGTCTCATGCGAGTCATCTCCCAAAGCCCAAAGACAACGATCCAGACGACGCAGACTGGACCCTACCTCACCTGGAGATCGTCAGTCCCGCCGTGACCTCTCAGCACGCAGCCCAGGCCTGGCAGGCACTCCTCGTCTGAACCACTAGAAGACATCACCCTCATTTGTACTAACCATATTGTTACTACACAGTAACTCTAACTCTTCCTCCCTTCTAACATACTTCCACCCCCCTTCCCCCCTCTTTTTTTTTTTTTTTTTTTTTTTTCTTATCCTCCTCTCCGTGTAGTTGAAGAAGCAACACCAGCCTCCTCAAAGACTAACACTGTCAACCCTTCGCTCAGATAAGAGACGCATATACATAATCCTGGCAATCACTTCACCACCTCATCTGGACTTGTGAGTAACGCCTCAGTCAGAGGTGACCGATCAGTTATCTTCTTCAGTCGCAGCACTAACACTAATGCCAGGTCTACACTTGCCTCAGGTGTATCATTTGTTGCCCGAATAGGCCATTTCCTCTTGCTTAAAGCAAAGGGATGTATTTCCATTTCTTTTCTTAGTTATGTTAAAAACGCTTATTTTGTTTGTTTTAAATGGTTAAGACTGTGCGTGTAAGACAAACAGTGGGAGCCTGGATCCTTAAACCCTCTACTCTTGCCTAAACATGGGGTAGGGGAGACCTATTTTCGCCAGAACATGCAGTTAATTCTCCCTTCCAATGATATTAATCCTACCTCTTCCAAGCCCTATGAACCTAGATTAAGCACTCTGAAATCCTACGGAACCACTAATCAGAAGGAAATGATGCCAATCCATCCCATTGACAACAAACCCTTATCAATACAAACACCCCTTTGAGTTAAGGTCTGCACCACCTAAGTTTTTAAATACACTTGGCGTGGAGATCCAGGCTCCCACACTAACAGGTTTGCCCCCTTGATAAGGGGAGCAGGAAATTCGTAATGTAAAGGAACACTGAACAAACCTAACTACAATACGACACAGAAGTTTATGAGTAGCAGTTTACTCTCCCTTTCCTAATGATTGAGCCCCCCAAGAGGTCAGGCTATCATAGGCGGTTATTCTTGTTTATTTTCTACATGTTTACTATGCTTTGAGAGGGAAAATTTTTTTTTTTTTTTTTTTTTTCTTTTTTCTTTCTTTGTTGTTAACCTTAGGGATCCTGGGATACTATTATTATTACCAGAAGCAGTACATAAAGTACCACAACTTATACTAACCACAGGACTGAACCAACAGTCTTATGGTCCCGGATCACCCATACATAGACTCCTTTACTGTAGTCTAACGCATAAGTCCACAAGCCCCCAACCACTATCATTCAGCAGGTTTCGTCCTCCATAGTGCCGCAGCACTCTTTCCTACCACAGTTCGCTTACCCCACACAGCTGTCCGTACGGACTAGAGCTACTAACCCGGCCATCTACCCCATAGGTGGATAGGCAAACCTACGTCCACCTCCGGTACACCCTATTCGCGTACCCATTCTAATTTTGAGGTACGTCCCCTCACCCCCCAGACTTTAAGTTTACCTAATTTGACTCTCCTTTGCCTCTTCTCCTACCCCCTTCCCCCTCCCCCCCCCGCTCCTTCTACCTCCTACCCTCCCACTTCCTTTTTGCCCCATTATCTCTATTGGGTCTATCCCCCCCTGTCCATTCTGCACTTTCTCTACCTTCCATCCTCTCTACGGGACGGGGGCCGCCCCTCCTTCCCCCCCTCCAGCCCTCATTTACTCATTGTTCCACCTTACAACACGTGCGCAAGACACGACACTAGCTAGCTCAACTTAGTACCCTCTGATTATATAAACACCCACAATGTCGAAGAAAGCTGCAATCTCTACACAACAACTCTCTCTCAAATGCCTATCACTAAATGTAAAAGGTTTAAATATCCCGGAAAAAAGGACGCAAGTATTATCAGAACTGACAAAACACAAAGCCCACTTCCTCCTACTACAGGAAACACATTTCTGCGCAAAATATATCCCCAAACTGTCGAACCATGTATATAAACATGCACTCCACTCCACGAACCCAACCTCAAAAACAAAAGGAGTTTCTATCCTTATTTCCAAACACGCTGACTTTCAATTGAAAGACTCCCTGATTGACCAAGAGGGTAGATACATTTTTATCAAAGGCACTTACGCATTAAAACCAATCACAATTGCTAATGTGTACTGCCCAAATGAGCACCAAGTAACTTTCTTCAGACAAATATGTGACCTCCTATCCACATTTCAAGAGGGTATATTACTTCTTGGTGGCGATTTCAATGTCCCACTAAATCCAAACCTAGATTCCTCCACGGGAACCTCTGTGCTCCCCTATCGGGCATTGCGACAAATTAAACTCCAATTACAGAACTTGACACTCCATGATTCCTGGCGTACCATACACCCGACGGACAAAGATTATACATTCTTTTCCTCCCCACACCAAAAATACTCGAGAATTGACTATATATTTCTATCCCAAACAGACTTAACTCACCTCTCCCACGCCACAATAGAACCTATGTTCCTATCAGACCATCACCCCATCACGATCACTCTAACATTCCCGGACTACAACACTAGAACCAAAACATGGAGACTTAATCCATCCCTCCTTAAAGACCCTGACGTAATAAGACAAATAAACACCCGACTTCAACAGTACTTTCAAGAAAATTCCTCCCCAGAGATAACCCCGGTCACGATCTGGGAAGCCCATAAATGTGTCATAAGGGGGAAACTCATAGCCCTGGCAACAAAAGAGAAGAAAATCGGACAAGCCCATATTGCATCCCTCATCGAAACTATTAATAAACTCGAAAAAACACACAAACAATCCACATCTCAATCCACATTACAGGACCTCCTTTATGCTAGGACCAATCTAATGGAAGAACTAGGAAAACGCACGAGGCGTCAATATGTACTCAGACAAAAAGTTTTTTACGAACACGGTAACAAAAGCGGAAGATTGCTTGCCCGCACTATACAAGCGGCCAAGACTTCTTCCATAATTCACCACCTTCGCACCGACGGGGGTGCGGTGATTTCTAAAAATGAGGACATTGCGGCCCATTTCGAAAGCTTTTACTCTAAACTATATAATCTGCCATCCCATAATACAGACTCACCCAACACCTCTCCTCGCCAATCTCAAATACATGACTTTCTAACCCAATACTGCCCTAAACCGATAACCCCACAACAAGCCGCTAATTTAGAAGGACACATGACCATAGAGGAATTGGGTTTGGCAATAAAACAAATGAAAGTAGGCAAGAGCCCAGGCCCAGACGGTCTACCACTAATTTACTACAAAAGCTTCCTAGAAACGCTCTCACCGCAAATGCTCAAGGCCTTCAATTCCCTAGCGGCCCCTTCCACCTCACCAGGCAATATGCTTGAAGCCCATATAGCAGTTATACCAAAAGCAGATAAGGATCCATCCCTGGCGGCCAATTACAGACCCATCTCATTACTCAATGTGGATATCAAACTGTATGCAAAAATTCTAGCAAATAGACTATTACCCCTGATTCCTGGCCTGATCTCAGCAGACCAGGTGGGTTTTGTCCCGGGACGGGAGGCCAGAGAGAACACCATCCGCACCTTAAACATACACCACTGGCTTACCTCCTCGGGAACGGAGGGATTCCTACTATCTCTCGATGCCGAGAAGGCGTTTGACAGGGTGGCTTGGGATTATATGCGCGCAGTGCTGAAGGGCATTGGTCTACCACCCCACATATATAACTACATCACCGCTTTATACGACAATCCCTCGGCAAAAGTAAAAGCAAACGGCCTCCTGTCAAACGCCTTCCCAATAACCAATGGTACCCGTCAGGGGTGTCCTTTGTCCCCTCTTATTTTTGTATTGTCTTTAGAGCCCCTCCTAAATAGACTACGTGCGAACACGGACATCCAGGGAATAACTATAAATCGGAGGGAATTTAAGGTAGCAGCTTTCGCAGACGATATCCTGCTAACACTCCAATCACCTCACATCACCCTACCCAACTTATTGAAAGACATCAACCACTTTGGGGCCTTATCGAATCTTAAGATAAACTACCCTAAATCACACGCTTTGAACATATCCCTTCCCCCACAGGTGGTCACTCACTGCCAAGACTCATTTCCCTTTCAGTGGAAAAACACCGCCATTACTTACCTAGGCATCCAAATCACCAAACAACTTACAGACCTATATGACCAGAATTTCCTCCCTGCTCTCTCGAAAATTCAGACGGATCTAAAAGAGTGGGCCACGCTCAACGTTTCGTGGTTCGGACGCTCGGCCTTGATTAAAATGATTGTCCTCCCTCGCCTCCTATATTTAATGCAGACCATCCCAATACATTTACCCCCTGCATTTTTTCATTCATACAAAAAGGCATGTACGACCTTTATCTGGAGGAGCAGCCCTCCAAGAATCAAATACTCTCGTCTGACCTCTAGCAAGACCAAAGGTGGGATTGCACTTCCAGATCTCTACAAATATTACTTAGCCTGCCATTTAACCAGAGTAGTGGACTGGTGTACTACCAGATCAGGGAAACCCTGGGTGACTCTGGAAAATTCCTTTGTACCTGGCCATTTACACTACCTCCCCTGGATTTCATCCAAACACTGGACACAACCAATCAAGAAACACCCTCTCATTTACCCATCACTGCTCGCCCTCAACTCTGCCATGACAACCTCTCAATTATCTTCACGACCAGGGCCTTTGACCTCCCTGAGGGGAAATCCAGATTTCCCCCCGGGGCTGTCAAACACATTCTTAAAACAAGAATGGCCACATGAAGAAGTCCAAGCTCACCATTTCTTCCACGCAGACCGGCTACGAACATATGAAAACCTCAAATCCTTATCCCTCACAAGAAATTTTCCTTTTTGGACATATAGACAGCTGACACACTTTCTCTCTTCTACTACCTCCAATAACACATGGACGAGAAAACTAACCCCACTTGAAACATTATGCACCCAGAACACGTCTCAAAGACACCTAATATCCACCATCTATTCTCTCCTCCAAGAAACACCACACCACTCTCAAACTGAATCTCTTCACTTATCCTGGCACAAAGACCTACACTTAGACCTCACTGAGGAAGACTGGGAGACCATATATATTCATACCCACAAAGGCTCACTAAATGTTGCCATCCAAGAGAATGGGTACAAAATACTTACCAAATGGTACAGAACACCATCTCGCATACATAAATTCGCGCCCTCGATCCCAAATACATGCTGGAGGTGTAATGGTGACGTAGGCTCTATGATCCACATATGGTGGGAATGTCCGACCCTTCAGGTTTTTTGGAGGGAGGTTCACGACATAATACAAAGAGTCACTACTTACACCCTGGACTTCGCTCCAGCACAATATCTCCTCCATCATACAACCCTACCTAAAAGATCTTACCATAAATCACTGGCCATGCATATGGTAAACGCAGCCAGATTATGCATTCCTGTCAAATGGCGCTCAACCAGCCCCCCGACAATCAGAGAATGGTTGACAAAGATTGCTAAAATTGAGGAGATGGAAGAATTGATCTATACCTCACAAGATCGCATACGAAAATTCACCAACATATGGGCCTGCTGGTTTCATTTTAAAACCACTAATTGCTACAAGTCGTACTTCCCAATCTGACATCTTCCCTCCCTTAGGAGGCAAGAGGATCCTCAGGAACCCCTAAATACGAGACAGGCTGGCCGGGAGGGGGGGGCGGCCCTCCTACCCCCTATCCTATCCCCCCTTTCTTACCCTAACACTGTATCTATATCCTTCCCCTATCGTCTCCCTCTTTTCCCCCTTCCTCCCTCTGTTTTTCCCTATACTCACTTCCCCTTCTAAACCTTTATACCACTCCCATATTACCTAAAGTATATTCCCTTTTTACCCGAACCCTTACGTAACCCTCTCGCAATATCAGACTGTGACAATACGACACAGTCCAAGACCTAATAGAGACAAACCTTCTTGCTTTAGTTTCACACAAGTCTCATACCCCCACCCACTATGTTCCGGACTCTGTTGTACTTAAACCACGCAAAGTACTCATGATCTCTATAAGACTTGTATGCAAATAATGTCTCGTAGCAATGTACCTAGCGGGTTCTCCTTTCATGCATTCTTATTTTCCTACCATATGTTTGTACTCCCCATGACATCAGTGACAGTTATACTTTTTGTATCATTATTGTATAAAATGTCATGGAGCACCTGTCAAAATCTGTTCAACTGTCTATATATGTAATTGTGATAACTTCTTAATAAACTCTTTTTTGTGGAAAAAAAAAAAAAAAAAAAAGAAAAATGGCAGGGCCACATAAACATAGCGGCCCGCCCAGATCCAATCCTATTGGCTTTGTTTGCTGCTGGGTCCCGCCCACCCCCGACATCAACCTCAATTCTGACAGATCCCCGCTTTCTCTCTCCTCTGCGTTACCTGTCAGAGAGGGGAGGAGGAACGGCGGGCAGTGTTAAATATCGGCCTAATTTAGATAATAATCGGCCCATGCCAATTTATCAAAAATGGCCAAATATCGGCCGATATATCGGTCGACCTCTAGTTAACATCAGGGGAAATCAAAGGGTTAACTGTGTTCCTTGGGTGTGCATTCTTAGGCTCGGTTCACATAGGGACGACTTGTCAGGCGACCTAGTCGCCTGACAAGTCGCCTCCCGTTCTGTGCTATGGAACCGTTCTAAGGGGAGCGACGCAAGTCGCTCCGACTTGGAAAAAGGTTCCTGTACAACTTTGGGGGCGACTTGCATAGACTTTTTTATACAGAAGTCGTTTTGCAAGTCGCCCGGGCAGTCGTGTGCAGGTCGCCTTGGTGAGGTGACCAGCAAGTCGTGCCGCCTCTGGTGTGAACCGAGGCTTACTGAGCGAGGATGGACTGACTGGAGGAAGAGACATGTGTGTTCCTGATAAGCAGGAACTCGAGACCTCTCCCACTATGACAGAAGAGCGGTCTTCCTTGTTTACATAGGCAGTCCGCCACTCTGTCTCTCCTGCGAAGGATTGGTGGGCCCCACAGCGAGAGCGCAGCTCCAGCTGTGCGTGCGCACACCCCAAAGCCGACAATAGGAATCGCGTACGGGTACGTGATTTTGCGCTTAAGGGCTGCCCTGCCGCAATAAATGTAAGTGGGGCAGTCCTTAAGTGGTTAAGGGAGGGTTATAATCTGTATCAGGTTTTTTGCCATCTCTGTCCCATTGGAGTGTGCGCAGTTTTAAACTGTGACATGTTGGGTATCTTTCTACTCGGCATAACATCATCTTTCACATTATACAAAAAATTGGGCTAACTTTACAGTTTTCTTTCATTCATGAAACAGTGTTTTTTTTTTTTTTTTTTCCCAAAAAAAAAAAGTCTTTGAAAAATTGTTGCGCAAATACCATGCAACAAAAAAAGTTGCAATGACCGCGATTTTATTCCCTAGGGTGTCTGCTAAAAAAACATATATAATGTTTGGGGATTCTGAGTAACTTTCTAGCAAAAAAAAGATTATTTTTACATGTAGAAGAGGATTGAAAAAATAGGGCCCAGTATGGGAGTGGTTAAAGGAAAAAAAAAAAATTAGACTGTTTTGCCTATTTTTAGACAGAACTGTAATCTATTATATGCTGACCATGCAAATACAATGTCTTCCTTCTTTCCAAAATAAAAGTATTTTAAGAATGTTCATTCGATTTTCTAATCGTTAGTGGGGTCAAATCAACAAATTTTTTTCGGAAAATTTGAAGGAGCAGAACAAAACTTCTTGGTCAAGGGATTTTTGACATTGTATGTGGCTTTCGTTCACTAGTTACATTCATTTTAAAACCATGTTAGAAGCAAGTGAAATTCTCAAATTACATTTTTTCATTCAGCGAATGTACAAAGATTTTTGGTATGAATATTGTCGTCCAAAGATTGATACGTGTATGGCCAGCAAGTCTCGGTTCACACCTATGCAGTTTGTTTTTTCAGCCGTTTCTTCAGTGATTTTTACACACGCGATTTTGCTGTGATTTGCATTTTGCCCAATTTGTTGGGCAGATTAAAAAATGCAAATTGCTGCCTATCACTGCATGAGGAAGTACTATTATTAACTCAATGGCAACTGTAGAAGGCCCCAGGCCCTGATGGGCTACCCGTCGAATTCTACCGGTTTTCATGCAGATCTCCTAGCCCCCCTGTTGGCAGACCTGTATACCCAATGTCTGGAGGGGGGAGCGCT